>NC_089833.1:9048035-9088035 GCF_035046505.1 Tiliqua scincoides
TCTGTGCGCAATGGATTTTATTATATTGATTTGGGGTATGGAAGAGCAAACCAGATGGATGGACTTGCTTAAACAGCAGTCCAATTGCTACATGCTGCTGGGAGAAGCTGCACCTGTTGCGTGCCTGCCTCAACACCTGTTGAGTGAGGCTGTTGAAAGGCTCAGGGAGCTGACACTAGGTCAGCCAATAAGAACAGCATTAGAAGGGGAAGCTGCACTTGTTGAGTGCCTGCCTGCAGTGAGGCTATTCAAAGGCACAGGGAGCTGCTACTAGAGCAGCCAATAAGGAGGGTGTCTCTGTGCTGGGGAAGCTGCACCTGGTGAGTGCCTGCCTGCAGTGAGGCTGTTAAAGGCTCAGGGAGCTGCCACTAGAGCAGCCAATAGCATCAAGAGGGGAAGCTGCACCTGTTGAGTGCCTGCCTGCAGTGCAGCTGCTAAAGGCTCAGAATGCAGCTGGTCCCAAGAGATGCACATGCTCTAAACCCCGCCCCTTTGCAGGGCTCCTCTGGCTGTGACCTTCTCAAGATGGCGGCGGCGCTGGGCAAAGAGGCGGCGCTGTGTGGCCGCTCACGTGACCTGCGAGCAGCTGCTCCGCCCGGCTGCTGAGCGCGTTGCTGTCATGTGACCCTGGGCAGCAGGGAGCCTGGCTGGGAGTGAGCAGGGCAGGAAGTGGGACTTCTCCGGAGTGGGGGAGCCGCCTGGGGCTGTGGGCAGCCTGCAGCAGAAGGTGTGTGGTTAATGATCGTAATTAATTATGCACATGTGGGTGGGGTGGGAGTGCAGGGGTGGGGTGTCCTTTGGTCTCCCACTCAACACCAGAGCCAGGGGACACCCACTCGAGTGTCTGTGGAACTCCTTGCCACTGGGTGTGGTGAAAGGTAGGGTGGAGAGAGGGAGGCTCTTTGCCCCCTCACACAACACCAGAACCGAGGGACACCCATTCTGATTGAGTGCCTGTGGAACTCCTTGCCACAGGATATGGTGATAGAGTGAAGAGGGGGAGGCTCTTTTCCCTCTGATACAACACCAGAACCAGGGGAAACCCACTCTGATTCAGTGTCTTTGGAACCCCTTGCCACAGGGTATGGTGATAGATAGAGTGAGGTTAAGAAGATAGAGTAAGAAGCTGACAGAACATACCAAGATCCAGGTCTACAGAGCTTGCGTCCTGAGTACACTTCTGTACTGCAGCAAGGCATGGACTCTCCGCTCACAACAGGAGAGGAAACTGAATGCTTTCCACATGCGCTGCCTCCAGCGCATTCTCAGCATCACCTGGCAGGACAAAGTTCCTAACAACGCAGTCCTGGAACGTGCTGGAATCCCTAGCATGTGTGCACTGCTGAAACAGAGACACCTGTGTTGGCTCGGTCATGTCGTGAGAATGGATGATGGCCGGATCCCAAAGGATCTCCTCTATGGAGAACTCGTGCAAGGAAAGCGCCCTACAGGTAGACCACAGCTGCAATACAAGGACATCTGCAAGAGGGATCTGAAGGCCTTAAGAGTGGACCTCAACAAGTGGGAAACCCTGGCCTCTGAGCGGCCCGCTTGGAGGCAGGCTGTGCAGCATGGCCTCTCCCAGTTTGAAGAGACACTTGGCCAACAGTCTGAGGCAAAGAGGCAAAGAAGGAAGGCCCATAGCCAGGGAGACAGACCAGGGACAGACTGCACTTGCTCCCGGTGTGGAAGGGATTGTCACTCCTGGATTGGCCTTTTCAGCCACACTAGACGCTGTTCCAGAACCACCTTTCAGAGAGCGATACCAGAGTCTTTCGAGTCTGAAGGTTGCCAATACAATAAGAGAGAGGCTCTTTTCCCTCCTACACCAGAACCAGGCAACATGCACTCAAATTGAGTGTTGGGAGAGTCACAAGAAAATACTTAGGGTATTCTAGGTGTCCTAATGGCCCATAAACTGAATGTGCACCAGCAGTGTGATGTGGCTGCAAAAAAAGCTAATGCAGTGATCTGCTGCATTGTCAGGGAAGTCCATATTACAAGTAATAGTACAGTTCGTACTATTAGTACTTTGTACAGTTTTGGCACTGCAGTTTAATGAAGAAGGATGTTGATAAGCTGGAGCAGGTGTGGAGTAGGGCTGCTAAGGTTTCGAAGGGTCTGGAAACCAAAACTTATGGTTAAAGGAGCTTGGTATGTTTAGCGCAAAGTAGAAAAGAGTAAGGGGAGATATGATAACCACCTTCAGCACCTGAAAGGCTGTCCCATGGAAGAAGGAGGGTGCCTGTTCTTTATGACTCCCAAGGGCAGGACTAGAAGTGAAGAGTTGAAACGCCAGGGGAGTAGTATAGGCTGGGCATGAGGAAGAATTTCACAACTGTAAAAGTTGTCCTGCATTGGAACAATCTGCCTTGTGTAGTTGTGGGCACTCCCCTGTTCAGGCACAGGCCGGCAGCTTCTCCAGGTCAAACTGGGAAAGACTCTGGTCCTGGACAGCTGCTGCCAGTCATTGTCTGATCATACTGAGCTAGATGAAACAAGGATCTGACTCAGAAGAAGGCAGTGGCCTGTATTCATATGAGCCCCTCTATTGTGTCTCCTTTGACCTGGAGTGGGAGTTTTATTTCCCTGGATCTCCTGAGTTGCATTTCATTTGGCCTCTTAGGTAGTTTCCTTGCCTCTTATCTCTCTTCTGTCCCACACAGGTTCATCCCCTTAATGTCTGGATCATGCCGTCTGATAAATCTGTCTCGGATGCTCCGGTCTTGCAGTTTACCAACGGTTGGATTTTAAGGGATCACAAACTGCAACGGTGAGGAGGCAGGGCTGTTGCTTTTCTTCCAGGTCCCTGTGATGGCCTAGATGTATGGCCTAGCACCAGGTGACTATAGCAGTAGTAGTGATTGCACGATAGCCCTCACAAAGATGCCTTTCTAGTTACTGCTTGATTTGCTAGGTTGTAACACCTCCCTGTGAGTAGATCTATTAATAGCCAAACTGCTCATTGCATTTCTTGTCCCTTATAGTTTCTGTCCTGCTTTACAAAGGCTTGGAGAGACAATGCAGAAGTCATAGTTAAAACACAAGAAATTTATTTTTTTCCCTTTATACACCACCCTTCCTCCAAGGAGCTTCCTTCCCTCCTTTTGTCTTTGCAACAACCCTGTGAGATAGATTAGGCTGAGATATAGTGACTGACCCAAGGTCACACAGGAAACTTGTGAGTGAGTGAACCTGGATCTTCCAGGTCTAACTACACCGCCCCCTGGCACATCAAATTGTAATGAGGTATTGGTTCTGCAGTGTAGAGGTGTAAAATTTTGGGGAACTTTGAAATGGGCCAGAAAGCTTCTAATTTGGAAGTATGAAAATTTTGGGCAAAACTGAAATGTATGCAATATTATCATATTTTTATTATTGTTGTTGTTGTTAATAAATAATAATAATAGTATATACAGCTTTTCAACAAAAAGTTCATATTTACATTTACTGTCATTTACTGTCTTAAGGCTATAAGATGCACGATTGGAACAAAAATTTTATTTGCTATTTCTATGAAATGTAGAAATATCTATGAAATCGACATTTAAAGACCTTGGTTTTATTCAGACAATAATTAGAGGTGTATCTGATATCGGCAATGAAGAAACAAGCTACTGCAGCCAGAGATATCTAAGGCTGTAACCCAGTGGTTTTCAGATTGGGGTGTTGCAACGCTCCAGCCTGAGGGCCCTGGTCTCTGCCCCTTAAGGAGCAGAGGCAGGGAGGAGGCAGCAACAAGATCTCCAGGACTGCATCCCTAGGGAGGCTGCAGAGGCTTGGCTGGACTTACCAGAGCCTCCTGGGTGGTGCGGGGAGCGCACGACCTTCTGCAGGGCTCCCAGAAGCTTAAGAAGTGAAAGCGAAGCGAGGTGGGGCGCGATCACTCCGCTTTCACTTTTGAAGACCTGGGGAGCCCTGCAGTTGCTTGCGCAGGCTCCCTGCACCCCCAGGAGGCTGCAAGAAGCTCTGGTAAATCCAGCCAAGCCCCTACAGCCGCCTTAGCGACCTGATCCTGAGGATCACGTCACTGCCTCCCCCCCGCCCCTGCAAGGATTTACAGGCTCTCAAACTTTCCCTGAGAGTTTGAGAACCACTGCTGTAACTCTATTCCTGCTTACCTGAGAGAAAGCCCCATTGAACTTAGTGTGTTACTTCTGAATTGACATGTGTAGCCTTGACAGTAGAGATCATAGCAGCTGTCAGTCAACGTGTTACTAATTTTGTTCTGTCATTCAGAACCAAGTTGTTCCATTTTGGGATTGAAGGGGAGCAGGTATCCAGTCACCATTTTAATTTCCTACCTGATACTCATCCAGGAACCCCTTAATTTTTTGACATGACCAAAATACACACAGCAGGGCTGCATTTGAATTGCAGCATCTCCAGTAGTTAGTCTCTGATAGGTTCTGAATTCCTTTTGACTGCAGGATTAGGTGTCATAGATTATTGTAACCTAAGTGTCTTTAAAAGAAAATTCCATGCCTTTATCAAATGGCTTCCAACTCCCTGGGATAAAAGTAGGATCTGTCTCCATCCTTCAGTACCAAGCACTATCCATTTATCTGGATATTGAATTCAACAACCATACAACAAAAACAAACACATCAGTGTTTCTAGGCTGCACTTAGAGCCGGCTAAGGCCTGCATGACCCCGTTGTTTCTCTTTCAGAGAGGACCTGTGGGTGAGAGATGGGAAGATCCTAAACCCAGAGAAGCTGTTCTTCGATGAGAAGAAATCGGCAGATGTCCAACTGGACTGCAAGGGCAGCATCATTGCACCTGGTTTCATTGATGTTCAGATCAATGGTAAGGCATTGTGAAGGCCTGTGAAATGGGTACAAAACAGTGGGGGTTGAACAGTTCAACAAGACGACTGCCAAGCCCTTTGGCAGTTCAGAAGTTGAAAAACAGGCGGTGACTAGAATGGAATGTTGAACTTTCAACAGAAATTTTTGAAGTGTTTTTGTACAAGATGATGTTGGCTATTCAAGGTGAGTCAGAGCTTCAGTTCCTGGGGAAAGAGGGATAGAAAGACAGATAAAGAGGTGGCATGGGATAGAAGAGGGATAGAAAGACAGAGAAAGAGCCCCCCAAGGCAGAATCTGTGCATTTAAAAACTTTCACAAAAGCGTGATGGCGAAAATGTGCAGAAGTCTTGGGTGAAGAAGTCAAGGGCACAATCCTATCCTGAGCCAAGAGGCTTGCGCTGTACCCAGCGCAGGATAGGGGTCATAAGAAGCTCAGCCAGAGGCAAGGGGAAACATTTCCCCTTACCACTGGGTAAGGGCTGATGGCCCCATGGGTATCCTCGGACTTGCTCGAAGAGAGTGGAGCAGCTTGAAGCTGCACCATTCTCCCCGGGAACAGAGGTTGGGATCCGGCATAATTGCCGGATCCCAACTCTGCCTCCTGCTCCCCACCTGCCTGCCCCGGGGCCACCCACTGCCTGCCCTCCCCCGCCCAGGAACACCTCCCTCCCGCCTCCCCCCCACCTACCTTTTCTCCTTGCGTCAGCCCAGTCGGGCCGACGCAACCCACATGGAGGAAGCTGGCGATGAGGCCTGCGACAGCCTCCACAGGCCGGCACTTCTCTGAGCGCTGGCCTGGCTTCCTCCTGAGGCGGCGCAAACTTGCCTTACAGCACATGTGCGACCCTGCTGGGCTGGCACAAGGGACTTGCGCCAGCCCAAGTCAAGGGTTGGATTGCGCTCACAGTCACATAATACCTGGAGCTGTCTAATGAGTCAAGTCATTGATCTACTTAGCTTACTCTACACTGGCTGGCAGTAGCTCTCCAGAGTTTCGGTCTTTCCTAGCGCTACTGGGACATGCTGGTTGGAACTGAACCTGCTATTTCTGCATTCAAACCATGCAGAATGTAGTAGTAGTAGTAGTAGTAGTAGTATACTACTAGTAGCAGCAGTAGGTAGTTGTATAATTCTACTACGGAATTACAGCCCCTCTTCAATTAAGCTCAACCAGAAATCCTTCATAATGTATGATGGTGGCCGCAAATTTGATTTTCCCCTGCCTTTTTTCTTTTTACGTGACATCAGGCATTTCATGGGAAGTCCATAATCTACCTCATTCTTCGTTCTGTTCCTTGTACACATGGCTCCACCACAATAAATAGAGAAGGACTTGCCTACTTTTCTGAACAAAATGGATTGCTGCTGGGGTTGGAAAGGGGGAAATGTCCTTCCATTCAAAAGCAAATGTGCTTGGTTATGTGTTTTGGCTCCCAGTGTTAAGTAACACAGGCTGAAAGGGAGTTAGGGCCCAATCCTATCCAATTTTCCAGGGCCGGTGCAGCGGTGCCAATAGGGCATGTGCTGCATCCTTTGGTGGGAAGATGCAGAAGCCTCCTCAGGGTAAGGGAACATTTGCATTGCGGCTGCACCAGTGCTGGAAAGTTGGATGGGATTGGGCCCTTGATCTTTTGTATCTGTTTTTGTATCTTGGTTTAGGTGGTTTTGGAGTGGATTTTTCCCTGGCAGCAGATGATGTAGGAGCAGGAATCTCATTGGTTGCCCAGAAGATACTCTCCCATGGAGTGACCTCTTTCTGCCCAACTCTAGTGACCTCCCCACCCTCTGTATACCGCAAGGTGAGGAGGCGATGAAACAGCCCTTGCTTATTACATTGTTGAAGTCTCATGAGCTTGACTGCCATTAGTATTGGGGGTAGGTTTGCTTAACCCCAACAACCACCCAAACATGGTAGCCCTCCAGATGCTCCATAAACCTACTGCGTTTTGCTTTACTATCCCAGCAGGCAGCAAAAAGTCAGGCCGCAATCTCAAACTGGCAGCTGCAGTGTTTGACTGGTGGGCTGTCTCTGGTGTGATGGGTCACAAAGGTACAATCCTGGATTAGCTTCTGTCATTTGAATAGCATAATAAGAATGATGCTTTTATCCTGCCTGGCCCACAAGATGCTCAGAGTGGTATATGTGGTTTAGCCTTCTCCAAAGGGGAGAGAATAAGCACCTGGACTCTGAACTGAAATTGCTGGAGCTAACCTTTGGATTCTTGATAGGGCAGCATTGCCAGAGATCAAACGGGCAGCTTGCATAACAAAATGGGTCTGTTCCAACAGACTGTGGTGTGGGTGACTGGCACCACGATCCTATACACAGAATAGATATGCACAGGTTTGCACTGTAAATGGGTGAAGGGATAAGAAAGAAGTTAGGCCCAGAAGAGGGAGGTCTATTTTGAAATAACCTTCCATCTATTTATTACTCTCGTTTATTTCTTGCCTTCTTACAAATAGGATTATATCCCAAGTGGCCAACTGCTCTAAGCAATGTAACAGAAATTGCATGTAGTTATTATGATCTAGAGCAGAAACCAATACAGACGGCTCATCGATGAGGCCTGCTGAGATAGTTGCCTCAGGGAGCAGATTGGCAGAAGGCCTCCCTCTTTCATCCATCCACTCACTTTCACGGCTCCTCCTCTTACTCCCTAGACCAGAAAAAAACAAGGGGGATGGAAGTGTGAAGGAAAGGAGAGCAATAGGCTAGAGTGGACACATCCAGAGACCTCTCCCTGGGGTCCAATTTAAGAGCCTGTCTAATTTTGTATGCTAACTGGAGCTGGATCTTGGGACCAAAGTTAATCCTTTGGATAAGATGGTGGTTTGTGTGTCCACAGTCAACAAACAAGTTTGACCATGAGGCAATGTTGACAGTTCGGCCAGTGAAGGGTTGGACTTGATCCTGAGTTGAAATTTCATTTTCACTGCGCCTTTGTTCAGTGGTTTCGGTCAAGCCACACATCCCACTTGCCAAATGGGAATTACACTGGCCTACCCCACAGCACTATTGAAACATTACTCGTTGAGTAACACAGGGCCTTGCATGCTTGGAAGTGTTGCAGAAATTAATAGGGACATTTCCAATGACTGCTCCCTACCAGGTTCTGCCTCAAATCCACATTAATAATGGAGGACCTCATGGAGCTGGTATCCTTGGTGAGTAAGACTTTGGCCTTTTGGCCTTTCTGTTGCCCTTTCCTTGGCCAACCCTTGGCACTTCCAGTCGCAGCTGTTGGAGGGCAGACCTCTTGTACTAGCTCCACCATAGTTCCAGCCACAGCTATGGGAGGGCGGACTTCTCTCTTGCCCGTTCCTTTACTACAGTGGTTACCAACTTTTAGGTGCCCGAGGGCCACCAAAGCAAACATTGGAATTGTTGAGGACCACATGCGACTCCTTCCATCCCTACCACACACAAAAATGCAATTCAGTTTGGTAGCCCATGGGGGAGCGCTTTGTGAGAGTGGAAATGCCAGCTGTGGAGGCAGACATTTTCCTCCCTCGCAATGGTCCATGGGAAAGCATCTCGCAGAGTGAGTACTCCTCCACAGACTACCAGAAAGGGTAGAGAATGGACCCTCCCACAGCTGGCACTTCAGGAAGCGCTGCACCATCGGAGAACGGACTGCCTACATCCACAGCGAACACTTCAGTGGTCCATGGGGAAGCGCTCACTTGTCAAGACACTGGATGTGATCAAAAGTGATCATCTTTTGTTTCCTGAGACCTTCCAGACTACTTCTCAGGGTCTCACGGACCACCTGTGGTCCCCGGACCACAGTTTGGGAACCACTGCTTTACTAGCTCTACCATAGTCAGAGAGGGTGGTTGGCAACCTTCAGTCTCGAAAGACTACGGTATAAGCCTACAGCATCCGGTATTCCCAGGCGGTCTCCCATCCAAGTTCTAACCAGGCCTGACCCTGCTTAGCTTCCGAGATCAGCCAAGATCGGGCATGTGTAGACCTTTCTGATGCCTGTGGCTTAGCCAGCTCTACTTGCAGTTCCAGTCACAGCCACAGGAGGGCAGAGTTGCCTGTTCCTTTTACTAGCCACCCCAGCATGGATCTCTTCCACTGGCTGATGCTGTGTGTGTGTGTTAATAATTTGTGATCCCTTTGAGGATAGAGAAGCATTTATTTAGCTATCTCAGCTGCTTTGTTAACAGCAGCAGCCCTCAGTATTTTGCAAGGGATTGAACCTGCGGCCTTCCGCAGGGCTCTCCCACCGGTGGTGGTGACAGCAGAGGGCAATGATATTCTCCTACAACATGAGCGTTCTCTCCTTCCTTCCACATTGCTGCAGGAGTTCACTTGGAAGGCCCGTTCATCAGCAAGGAGAAAAGGGGGGCTCACCCTGAGAACTTCCTCCGCACCTATGAAAAGGGGGCGTTCCAGGAAGTGCAGGCCACCTACGGGTGCCTAGACTGCGTCCGCATCATCACGTTGGCACCTGAAATGAAGAGGAGTGGGGAGGTGATCCGGGAGCTCACCAAGCAGGGCATCTGTGTGTCACTAGGTAAAGGTTTCCTTGACCCTTGAACATGGAAGGAGTGAGATTTGGGGCCCCTAGGAGCGGTGGACATGCGAACCACCTTTTGAAATCGCATCAGAGTGTTAACATGCCATTTTTGGCCTGAAGATACTTCAAATAAAACTTTGAAATTTATGTAAACCTTTCTGAGTTTACAAAGAGCTTCATGTGACTGTATTGATGTCGTCCTCACAACAACCCTGTAAGATAGTGAAGCAATAGATCATAGAAAGCCACTTTAAACAGTCAGGCCGTTGGTCCATAAAGGTTAGTATTGTCAACACAGGCTGTCAGTGGCTGTCTAGAGAGGCCTTTTTCTCTGCTGTTCCTGGAGACTGAATCTGGGAAGCAGAGCAAAGTATTATTTTCCCCACGCTGCAGCTGAAGCTGAGACTGAGCAGCTTGGCATGCATAAGAGAGGAACTGGCAGGGCCTATTTCTATCCACATTGCAAGAGGCGTGGGTTGAAAAGCTTGTTCTCTTTCTCCACTCAGGAGGAATCTGCTGAGGTGTGGTGATGGGTGGGTGAGGCCCTTGCAGTTGGGAGTCAGGTGGAAGGTTGGTCTGGGGGCTGAATTATCCCCCCCCCCCACTCCAGGTTGCTAGAGCCTGCTGTATTCTTACCCACTGATACCTTCTACAAATAATCTCCCAGCTCTGAGAAGGAGCATTTGACACCTTCATGTCTCTAGTCCTCTGTGTTTCTCCAGGTCACTCCATAGCCAACCTGTCTCAGGCTGAAGAAGCTGTTCGGCACGGAGCCACCTTCATCACTCATCTCTTCAACGCCATGTTACCTGTAAGTAGGATGGAGGCAGAGTCCTTGCCAGCACCCTGGGAATCTCCACTCTCCAGCAGAAAAGCAACAAGCCAAGTTCCTAGCCCTCATGGTTACTACAGTCAAACTGTGTGTGGATAGTGCTTTGTGAATTATCAGAAGCTGGGGAGAGCCAGCACCACTGGTAGCACATTGGAGGTGTGGACAGGCCCGCCTTATTTGGCTGACCAAAATAAGGAAACCCTTGAAAATGTATGCAAAATCTAGGCTGACTTGATGCAGAATTAGCTTCATAGTGCAGGCTGTTCAAAAGCTTTAAGGTGTCCCTCATCTTAGAGTGGGGGGTGGAGGACAGATTGGTAAAAATCTGCAGGGCTGCAGAATGCAAAGGGAAAAAAAACCTTGCAGGTTCCAAGACCTTCTGCCTGCCAATTTCTCTTCTTTCCATCTGGATTGGCACAGGGGCTGTGGATCAGGACTCACCCTCTCTCCCCCCTTTCCCCCTTCATGCAGTTCCACCATCGAGATCCAGGGATCGTGGGGCTTCTCACAAGTGACCAGATTCCTCCAGGTCGGCAGGTGTTCTACGGCATGATATCAGACGGGATCCACACGAATCCTGCCGCTCTGCGGATTGCACACCGGGCCCACCCTAAAGGTGCGTGTCGCCATTCGGCAGGGAGTACCAAGTGGTGGGCAAGGACTGCATCCCCCCTGGGTGGGTCCTTTGCAAAGCTTTATGGAGAACCTTGGGAAGCTGCTGCCTCCTGAGTCTGCTCCGTCTGACTCAGCCCCGCCCAGCAACAGCTCTCCAGGTTCCACAGAGGTTTTTCCCAGACTGGCCTGGAGCTGCCAGAGATTGAACCTGGGACCTCCTGCATACAAAAAACAGATCCAAAGGCAGCCTCCGTCCTGCTTCTCAGCTGCCTTTCTGCTTGAACTGCTTTCCTTGGATAAACATGGAGGACAGAACTTGCCCATCACACAAACCAGAGTGGCATCGATTAACAGGCGCCAACTGTATGTCTCTCTAGGGCTGGTCTTGGTGACAGACGCCATTCCAGCAATGGGGCTCCCCCCAGGTCGGCACACATTGGGCCAGCAGGTGATTGAGGTAGATGGACTGAACAGCTACATTGCAGGTGAGTGCCCCGTGACCCAGCTCTGGAGGAGGGAGTCCTGGGAAGCTCTCTGATTCCCAGAGCCAGGCTTTAATCTACAAAACCAGAGCAGGTGGGCTGGCTTTGACCGATGGAGCCCTGGACCTATTAGATACATGAAGCTGCTGGATTACTTGAAACCACTATACAAAGGTAGATTTATTTATGTGTATTTTTTTCAGTACTCGGGTGTAGACATGGCAACACACATCCCAGGGCTGTGTGTTTGCTGTGTCTTCACCTGAGTGCTGAAAAAGCACATAATGTGATATTAGCTACAGAATTCACACTCCTGGCAACTTTGGCTTTCCCCCCCCCAGCAAAGTTTCTAGTCCTCATGGCTTCAAGGCCATGCTTGCAAATGTGTGGTGGTGCCCAGCGATTGCTCAGAAACCAGGAAGGATGAGGTTTCAGCATCCTGTTTTGCTCCTTGCCCCATTAAAACAGGGTCTTTCCCAGCGCTATCTGGAGAGTCTGGGGATTGAACCTGAGGCTGCATTCAAAGGATGGGCCTTGCCCCTGAGCTGCAGCCCCTTCCTTTGTGATCCGGGTGGCAGCCTGTGCTCAAAATCTAGCTTTTAGCATTCAAGACATAGCTGTGTTTCTCATTCAACATCCTATACATCAAAAATGCTGAGAAACCCCAGTTACCTCCTCTGATGGTTTACAGCAGCGGTGCCCAAACGCCAGCCCTGGGGCCACTTGCAGCCCTCAAGACCTCTCTATGCGGCCCTCAGGGAGCCCCTGAGCCTCTGGCCCTCCAGAGATTTGTTGGAGCCCACACTGGCCCGACGCAACTGCTCTCAGCGTGAGGGCAACTGTTTGGCCTCTCAAGTGAGCTGTGGGATGAGGGCTCCCTCCACTGCTTGTTGTTTCACGTCTGGGATGCAGTAGTGGCAGCAAAGGAAAGGCCAGCCTTGCTTTGTGCCAGGCCTTTTACAGGCCTTGAGCTATTGCAAGACCTTCATTCATTCATATAAGTTCATCTTTAATATATTCATTTATGTAAATTTATTCAAATTTGAAATGTAAATTAATTCCCCCCAACACAGTGTTAGAGAGATGATGTGGCCTTCCTGCCAAACACTTTGGTCACCCCTGGTTTATAGGAATGTTTCCCACCCCACCCCCCAATTATAGACATCTTTCTGTCTAACTTCCACTTTGCAGGGACCAAAACACTGAGTGGCAGCGTAGCAACCATGGAGACCTGTGTCCGGCACTTTAGGGACACTACAGGTAAGCCGGCTGCATGTAGACGTTGAAGCCTAGGAAATCTCAGCCAAAATGGGGATCACATATCACACAAACGGGATGAGTGAATTCTGCAATCATCGTGACACTGTGTTCCTAAAATTGTCAAGGCACACTATTTTGACAGTTGACAAGGCACGCTGTACTGCCAGCAGGGGGCTCGCATCCCCCAGTGGCCCTACTAATAAATGACCCTCCCCCAAACTCCCACGGCACACCTGCAGACCATTCGCGGCCCACCAGTGTGCCATAAGAACATAAGAACAGCCCCACTGGATCAGGCCATAGGCCCATCTAGTCCAGCTTCCTGTATCTCACAGCAGCCCACCAAATGCCCCAGGGAGCACACCAGATAACAAGAGACCTCATCCTGGTGCCCTCCCCTGCATCTGGCCTTCTGACATAGCCCATTTCTAAAATCAGGAGGTTGCGCATACGCATCATGGCTTGTACCCCATAATGGATTTTTCCTCCAGAAACTTGTCCAATCCCCTTTTAAAGGCGTCTAGGCTAGACGCCAGCACCACATCCTGTGGCAAGGAGTTCCACAGACCGACCACACACTGAGTAAAGAAATATTTTCTTTTGTCTGTCCTAACCCGCCCAACACTCAATTTTAGTGGATGTCCCCTGGTTCTGGTATTATGTGAGAGTGTAAAGAGCATCTCCCTATCCACTCTGTCCATCCCCTGCATAATTTTGTATGTGTCAATCATGTCCCCCTTCAGGCGTCTCTTTTCTAGGCTGAAGAGGCCCAAACGCCGTAGCCTTTCCTCATAAGGAAGGTGCCCCAGCCCCGCAATCACGGCACAGTGGTTGAAAATGGCTGCTCTAACAACAGCAACAACAGTATTTATATACTGCTTTTCAACAAAAAGTTCACAAAGTGGTTTACAGAGAAAATCAAATATCTAACGGCTCCCTGTCCCAAAAGGGCTCACAATCTAAAAAGATGCAACACCAGCAGACAGCCACTAGAAAAGACACTGCTGGGGTGAGGTGGGCCAGTTACTCTCCCCCTGCTAAATAAAAGAGGAGCAACCACTTGAAAAAGCGCCTCTTAGCCAGTTAGCAGGGGTTAACCACTACCTTTCTCCTTGCCATCTAGGGGAGAGAATGTTCTTGCCTAGAAGAGCATTCGGTCTTTTGAGCTCTCCTCTGCAAGTTCATGTTGGCACCTCGGTGATCCCTGGAAGCTTGACCCCCAAGGCATGAAATGGTTGAAAATCCTTTTCTGCAGAAGAACCTGTTCCCACCTCAACTGCCAATTAAAAGCTTTCTCTCTTGCAGGATGCTCGGTGGAGATGGCGCTGGAAGCTGCTTCTCTCCATCCTGCTCAGCTCTTGGAAATCGAGGACCAGAAGGGAACCTTGGATTATGACACCGATGCAGGTATTGGTGTGATGGGGACAATACCCTAAACCTTTTGCCAGCCTCCCCCATCCCTGAACCCTCCTGCATGTTCTGCTGTAAAAAGAGAACATAAGAACAGCCCCATTGGATCAGGCCAAACACCCATCTAGTCCGGCTTCCTGTATCTCACAGCGGCCCACCAAATGCCCCAGGGAGCACACCAGATAACAAGAGACCTCATCCTGGTGCCCTCCCTTGCATCTGGCATTCTGACATAACCCATTAGAGGCTGTAAAAAAGAGGATGTAAAACCCAAGCGTCTGGTGGCATCATAAAGGCTGACTATTTTATTTTCCCACAAGCCCCTTTTATCAGAGGCAGACAGTGAAATCTTTGGGATGCAGCCACAACACAATTCCATCGTACTTTACCTAATAACATAGAGTGTGGGAGTTCTGCTTATCCCATAGTCTGCTTGTACATAGTCTCAAATGTACATCTGCTTGTTTTGCATAAGATAATCTGTTACATATAATTGAGAAGAACTGTATAGAGTGTGGGAATTCTGCTCATCCCATAGTCTTGCTGCCAAGATCATCAGTTCTGGTGCACAGACCAAGCTGTGCTTGATGCTGCTGTGACCTCTGGAAGAAGCTAGTGCTTCAAAGAACGTATATAGATCTTAGACAAAATCTCTGGCCTGGTTGATGCTGTTTTTTTTTTCTTTCTGTGCAATCCAACAGGATATAAATAGGATTGCTAATTCAGAGGCATCCCCAAACCTGAGATTCAATAGGCACAGCCTGGTGACATCACATAGTTGGATTCTACTGAATGACACACACCCCCGGATTAAATCTGGTGCCACGTTGGTGCTGTGCTAAAGAAGCCCTGTAGAAAAAGGACGGGGAGGAAATGGGGAGGAGATCAATGAAAAATTGTAGTTCTTAAGAGGAATTTCCTGCTAGTAGAAAAAAGGACTTTTTCTAAGTGATATAATTTTAAAGGAATATTTTAAAATATTATTACTGATGCAAACTACTTCCTCTACACCAGGGGTGCCCAAATCCTGGCCCTGGGGCCACTTGCGGCCCTCGAGGCCCCTCAATGCGGCCCTTAGGGTGCCCCCAGTCTCCAATGAGCCTCTGGCCCTCTGGAGATTTGTTGGAGCCCACACTGGCCTTACGCAAGTGATCTCAGCGTGAGGGCGACTGACCTCTCACATGAGCTATGGGATGAGGGCTACCACCACTGCTTGCTGTTTCATGTCTGTGATGCAGCAGCAGCAGTAAAGGAAAGGCCAGCCTTGCTTTGTGCAAGGCCTGTTATAGGCCTTGAGCTATTGCAAGACCTTCATTTATTCATATAAGTTCATCTTTAATATATTCATTTATGTAAACTTATGTAAATTTATTCAAATTTTAACTGTACATTAATTCTTCCCCCCCAGCTGGCCCCTGACACAGTGTCAGAGAGATGATGTGGCCCTCCTCCTGCCAAAAACTTTGGACACCCCTGCTCTACACCACTCCACTGCCTCCTCTGCTTTAATGGGTCAAGGTGGGGTGGCATCCCATCAATGCACACTCGATTTTGAATAAAGGGGAGGAGACAGTGGCAACAGAGGTGGTCCTCAGGCTCTCCTAAACCAGGATCTAGCTGTAGAGTCTGGGATGGCCCTCAGAAACCTGAGGTCCAGCAACCCTGGCCAGTACTTGGCCTCTGCTCCTACCAAACGTTAAAGAGGCCCTAGTAGAGTGTGTGTGTTCTAATACCGTGTCTTCCACATCTTCCTGCTCCCCATAGATTTCCTGCTGCTGGATGACAGCCTCCAGGTCAGAGCCACCTACATTGCAGGCCAGCAAGTCTGGAGGCGCGAAGCCTTCGTCATCTGAACCAAGAGCCGCATCTGGGATGAGCAGTGCTCCAGCCCACTAGGCCAACGTGGGTTCTAGCCAAGCTGCAGTGGTCTCCTTCCGAAGACAGCTCAGCTTGGTCTTCCTTGCACTCCAGCAGTTCTCTTTGAGGAGTCATGTTCAAGCAAAACAGGGCCAGACGCTGCAGCTCTGGCTTCTGGTCTCTTCAAGGTGTGACCTCCAGGAAGCCTTATCTTTCAAGGGGCTTTAGCGGGACTGTCCATTTCTGTGCTTTGGTAGCAATAACTGTCCCACGTGGCTGTCCCTCAAATGCTGCCTCTGGGTCCTTCCTGCAGAAAAAGGAGGCAAACACTCCTTTACTGGGTGAATGCAAAGCCCTGGGGCAGTTATGCACCCAACACAATGAAATGCACAAAACTGCAGCCATAGAGAGCTCATGCCTTTGTCCTCCCACAGTGCCTCTCTGTTGGCCTCACACTGTAATGGCACCTTCTGGATTCTGACCTGCCTTTTCTGATTAAAACCAACTGGGGCATGGATGTATCTGGTTTTACTTCCAGGGTGAGCAGCCTCTGCATGCACTTCTTCCCCTGTGCAGGCTGTGCCTTACGTGACACTGTTCTCCCGCCTCTTTGCTGCGTCTAGTCTTACTCTGGGGAACTCCTCATTGAGCCAAAATATCGAGGGGTCCCAAAAGTACCCCTTCTCTTGCACCCTCTGCCTGTATCTGCAGTGTTCTGTTAAAGATGGGTTGGGTGAGTCCTATTCTGGGATGCAGTCCTATATGTACTTTCCTGGGAGCAAGCTCCATTGAATGCAAATGGTTGTGACTTCTGCTTAAGACGTACATAGATTACACTGTTGAACAGCCTGTTTAAAAAAAAATGCAACTAAATGCACCGCATTTTATTCGAATAAATAATGCAAAAATATACATCTGCTTGTTTTGCATAAGATGATCTGTTACATAAAATTGAGAAGAATTATATAGTGTGGGAGTTCTGCTTATCAACATAAGAACAGCCCCACTGGGTCAGGCCATAGGCCCATCTAGTCCAGCTGCCTGTATCTCACAGCGGCCCACCAGATGCCCCAAGGAGCACACCAGACAACAAGAAGACCTGCAAGGCTTCCTGGGAATTGTAGTTAAGAACATAAGAACAGCCCCACTGGATCAGGCCATAGGCCCATCTAGTCCAGCTTCCTGTATCCCACAGCGGCCCACCAAATGCCCCAAGGAGCACACCAGATAACAAGAGACCTCATCCTGGTGCCCTCCCTTGCATCTGGCCTTTTGACATAGCCCGTTTCTAAAATCAGGAGGTTGCACATACACATCATGGCTTGTAACCCAGAATGGATTTTTCCTCCAGAAACTTGTCCAATCCCTTTTAAAGGCATCCAGGCCAGATGCCGTCACCACATCCTGTGGCAAGTAGTTCCACAGACCAACCACTGGCCATTCTGTTCACTCTCCCCCTCCCCAGCTTCTGTCACCTTCATTTCCCAAACCACTGGGGGAGTATGCCACGGGGGGTCCCGCACAGGACCCTTGCCCTAGGATCCCTGAATCCACCACTGCCTTTGTGTCTAAGATTTTTGTTCCGTGTTTAAAGAAGACTGATCTCCTCTGCAGATCAGTACCAAGAGTTACATCTTTCAAAATATAACATTGTCTATGCTAATTTTTTTAAAGGGGGTTCAGATTTAAAGCTGCGTATTGTCTAATGCGGAGGCTCAAGGTTTTTAAAAAGAAACACCTAGTTGCTATGGTGTGAACTGCAATGTAGATATTTTGTTCTGCAGTCTAATCTATTATTATGCAGGCCCATAGCCAGGATTCTAGAGGTGGGGGGGAACTATTTTTTCAGGGGGGGTATTATGTTGGGTATCTATACTAGTGTGCAAAATGAAGGGATAAGTACGGAGAAACATCAAAGACCCATAACTCCCCCAAATTTCATGAAGATAAAATATTTGGGGGGGGGGGGTGGTGGTGTTTGAAAGCCACATTCATTATCTGTAAACCAATGTAACGATCATTTGCATAGAATAAATGCATCTCTGTATGCAATGTAGAATGTATTTGTCTACCTAGAAATAACATGCAACATATCCTTTCATTTTACACACCAGCACAATACACAGGCTTGCATCCCTGCAAAAGTGAAACATATCACTGTGGTGCAGGTAGTATTTGCTTGTATTGAAAGCATTTCATTAGCCCAGGACACATTGCTGATGCATTGATACATACTAAAATAAAATTTATTTACTTTACATAAAAGCAAGAGGAAAGATGTGCAAGTTAAATACAGTAACGCCAAACAACTGTTACCCTGCACATGCCCGATCTTGTCTGATCTCAGAAGCTAAGCAGGGTCAGGCCTGGTTAGTACTTGGATGGGAGACTGCCTGGGAATACCAGGTGCTGTAGGCTTATACCAGAGTCTTTCGAGACTGAAGCTTGCCAACCATTGGAACACTAGTTTGTTTTTTGTTTTGTTTTTACAATATTCATTACTTTGAAAAAGCAAAGTACAGTAGATTTGAATTATTGAATCTACCTAGTAGAGCTGAATTCTATCTTTCTGAGAGTTGAATCTCCTTAGAAACGGGTGGATCCAGGGTATAAGGGGGAGACCATGAGCACTACCTTCAGAGCCCAGGTCAACCAGGTGGGTAGATCTGGGCTTCTGCCTGGACTTTGGAGTCCAGGTCTACCAGCCAGGTAGACCTGGACTGCTGATTGAGATTATATCCTCTGTGGCTATTTGCTGGGTGGGTAAAGACTGGACTTTGAATCCAGGTCTACCTGCTGTGTAGACTTGGGGTCCTGCTTGTGCTTATCGTCTCTGTGGACATTAGCTGGGCGGGTAGACCTGGGCTCCTACCTGGACTTGGAGCCCAGGTCTACCTGCTGGGTACACCTGGGTTCCCAATTGAGCTTATAGCCTCTGTGGCTATTTGCTGGGCAGGTGAAATTGGGCTCCCACCTGGAGTCCAGGTCTACCTGCTTGGGTAGACCTGGGCTCCTGATTGAGCTTATAGCCTACATAAGAACATACAAAGAGCCAAAGATCAGGCCAAAGGCCCATCCAGTCCAGCTTCTGGTATCTCACAGTGGCCTATCAAATGCTTCAGGGAGCACAAAAGACAGCAAGACAAAACCTGTGTCCTGGCGCCCTCCCCTGCATCTGGCATTCTGAGGTAGTCTACTTCAAAAATCAGGAGCTTGCGCATACCTATCACGAGTGATTCGTAACCCATGATGGACTTTTCCTCCAGAAATTTGTCCAATCCCCTCTTAAAGGCATCTAGGTAAGATGCCATCACCACTTCCTGTGGCACAGAGTTCCACAGACTAATTACACACTGAGTAAAGAAATATTTTCTTTTATCTGTCCTAACTCTCTCAACACTCAATTTTAGTGGATGTCCCTGGTTCCGGTGTTATGCGATAGGGAAAATAATATCTCTCTCTATCCACTCCATCCATCCCCTACATAATTTTGAATGTCTCAATCATGTCCTCCCTCAGGCCTCTGTGGCTATTTGCTGGACTTGGAGCCCAGGTCTACCTGCTTGGGTAGACCTGGTCTCCAGATTGAGCTCTGTGGCTATTTGCTGGGTGGGTAGACCTGGGCTCCCATTCCAACCAATCTCCTCAGCACCCACCTAGTGGGTGTTTCCCTGATACCCGATTTTGCTCTCCATTCTGGCGGGTGCCCTTCCCTGCTGGCAGGACAGTTGGGGGGGGGGTCTGCACCCATGGCCTCCCCCGGATCCGCCCCTGCTTAGAACCTTTTCCACACTTAAGTTCTTGGTTCTCTTTAGCTCAAATGCTTTCCATGCTTTCTCCACCAGAAAAAGGGTCTCCCCAGCCCCCAAGCAGTAGCCATTAATTTTAAAAATATATATGAAAGGCAAAAACCCCACCATGAAGTCTCCAAACAGAAATATTTCTCCCTGCCCCGCCGCAGCAATACCTTGTAGTAATTAGCATGTTCCACAGTAGAAGAAAGAGCACCCTCTCCACCCCACCCCCTGCCACTACAAGTAGAAATCTCTTCCTTGTAGCTTCTCTTGACCAGCCCAGCTCTGGATAGGGGCAGAGAATGACCAGAGGCCATAACTTCCAAGGAGCCCTCCAGGACCCTATTTTACTCACTCTACACACATGCACTCTCTCTCTCCCTCCCTCCCATCCCCTGCCAGAAGCACCAAGCCCTCTTTCCTCCTGTGCATGAAAAAAGTTGCAGAAAGGGCTTCAAATCATCCCCAATGGACGCCAGACTAGACAGAAAGAGGACAGGGTTGGAAAAAAATTCTACGGGGGGGGGGAACTGCTGGCTGGGGGGGGAACCCCTCCTCGAACATAACAACAGCCCCACTGGATCAGGCCATAGGCCCATCTAGTCCAGCTTCCTGTATCTCACAGTGGCCCAACAAATGCCCCAGGGAGCACACCAGAAACCTCATCCTGGTGCCCTCCCTTGCATCTGGCATTCTGACAGAGCCCATTTCTAAAATCAGGAGGTTGCACATACACATCATGGCTTGTATCCCATAATGGATTTTCCTCCAGGAACTTGTCCAATCCCCTTTTAAAGGCGTCCAGGCCAGTCGCCATCACCACATCCTGTGGCAGGGAGTTCCACAGACCAACCACACGCTGAGTAAAGAAATATTTTCTTTTGTCTGTTCTAACTCTCCCAACACTCAATTTTAGTGGATGTCCCCTGGTTCTGGTGTTATGTGAGAGTGTAAAGAGCATCTCCCTATCCACTCTGTCCATCCCCTGCATAATTATCCCCTGCATAATATTTATGCATCCCCTGCATAATAATCCCCTGCATAGCCTCCTAGCTATGGCCCTGGTGAAGGCACATGAAGGTGCGCCCAGCCCCAGGCTGTCAGTTTCCAGGCCTCCCTCCCAGCCAAGAAGAGCTCAACAGCAGGGTGCAGCTCTGCGTCCCTGGGGATTCCTCAGCAGTTGGTCCCTGGAATGGCAAACAGAAACAGGATGCTTGCAGGAGTAAGCAGGACACCACTAGCCCATTTTAATGGTTAACCTAAGAGCTTGCTGGAGTTCTTGCACTTTGGTGGTTCATAAGCAAGAAGCATGAGATCACTTTACATAATTCAATCCCATGTGCATCAATAGTGCAGTACTGTACTTGTATCCCACCAGCCTCTGCTTCATCAAATGCATCTAGCCCATTTTTTAGTGGTTAACCAAAGAGCTTGCTGGAGAGTTCTTGCAAACCATGCAAAATGTAGTTGTATCACTGTAGTAGTAGTATACTACATGTAGTAGCAGTATGTAGTAGTATAAGGGCCCAATCCTATCCAATTTTCCAGCACCGGTGCAGCCGCAAGGTAACAGAAGAAATGTTCCCATACCTTAAGGGGGCCTCTGTGAGTGCTGCCCCACCACAAGATGCAGTGCATGCCCCATTGGCACAGCAGCGCCGGCACTGGAAAATTGGACAGGATTGGGCCCTAATTTGACTACTACAGAGTTAAAGCCCCAAGGAAGCCCAACCAGAAATCCTTCATAATGTAAGATGGCTGCATATTTGATTTTTCCCCTGCCTTTTTTCTTTTTATGCCACAGCAGGCATTTCACATGGCTCCGCCACAAAACATAGAAAAGGACTTGCCTCCTTTTCTGAATAGAACCGATTGCGCACTGGGGTTGGAAAGGGAGAAATAATGTGCCTGACATGCTCTGTGATCCTTCCCTGGGCAGCATGACAGGCAGCTGCAACTGTGTGGGGGGCGGAAGGGAGAGGCCTTTCCAGCAGTGCGCAGGCAGAGCAGCTTGACAGCGGAACATCAGTGCCAAGTGGGGAGGGGAATGTGGGGTGGGGAGGAAGCAGTGCATCACTGGAACCAGTCCGGCTCTCCTGCTTTGTAGCAGAGTCCCAGCAGAGTGTGGTGAGCATATGGTTCTTCCCCCCTGCAGGCAAATCCCATAGTGCTGAGTGGGACCTGCTTGCTTCCAAGTCAACAGGGTGCATTGCTGAGGCTGCATTGAATCTGGCCCATGAAGGGGGCTTTGGGGGCAGAGCTGCAGTGATTGCAGTGCGCAGGGTGTGGGAGGCTATGGGGAGGCGGGTGGCTTGCCTTACTGCCTGCCTGGACTCAGGACCCAGGAGGCAGGCAGTAATAGCATTTATTGGTTGCAGCGCCTCCAGTGCTTCACCTACACTGACATTCACAACAGCCCTGCAAGGTAGGTCACTGGGGGAGCTGAAGTCTGTGGGGTAGGGTTGCCTAGGGGTAACAGACACAGAGTGCCTCTACCTTGAGCCGTTGTATAGAAGAGGGGATTTGGGCAGGTGGAGCTTTTTAAACTCTTCCATGTTGAGCTGCACCTGCCCAAATTCCCCCTTCCATACCATGGTTCAACCACTCTGTGCCCCCTTTAAATAGGTCACCCTATTTATATGTTGTGCTTGTCTTGCCATTATTAACAAGGTAACTTGAAGGAAAGGCACTTTTCACATGCTCAGGGAAATGCCTTAGGCTGCAGTCCTTGGCACACTTGGGGGGGGGGAGATCCTGTGGAACTCAGTGGGACTTTAAGCTGCAAAATTCTCTCTTCTACACAATAGTTAAAGGTATAGGCACTCCATCCTCCATTGTATCTGGTCACCCTGTCTGTACCTTTTAAGCAGCTGCAGAAAACCTTGTGGGGTTATTGGGGGAGTGTGAAATGTGTTTGCTGCCCAAGCACTCCTTGTCAGAGACTGGGAACTTGCATATGAAACTGCCATCTGAGTCTGACTTTTGTGCTGTGGGTTATCTACACCCCTGGCAGCAGCTCTTCAGGGTTCTGGACTCCCCAAGGGACTGCAGGCTGACCAAGGGAAGCAGTGCCTAGTGGTTATCATGCCCCCCCCCTCCTATTGTTCCCTTCTTTCTAGGGTTACCAAAGTGGGGCAGAGTCCCTATACGTTAACCGGTGTATAGAAGAGGGAATGTTGGCAGGTGCAGCTCAACATGGAAGGGTTTAGAAAGCTACACCTGCCAAAATTCACTGGCAGGAATGACCTGAATGGTACATATGCCCCTTAAATCCTTTATATGCTGACCCCGTTGTTTTGTGCTCCTAGAGGGATGGTGAGCCAAGGACTTGAAGACTGTAACTGAGCCAAGATTGTCAACTCTCCTAATGGAAGAGGTAAGGACTTGGCTACCCTTCTCTATCAGCTGCAACAGAGATGGCCAACCTCATTATGGTCCCTGGTAGACCCCTTTTTAAAGGGCAGCTCTCTAATATTTAGAGTGATAACTATTAATAAAACATAGAATAGAAGCAGCTGTCCTGATTCATCCCAGCATCCCTCCTGGTGGCTGTAGTTAGTATATCCCTTGTTTAGATGGTGAGCCCCTTTTGGAACCATATTATTATTTTTTGCTTTCTAAATCAGTGGTTCTCACACATTTAGCACTGGGACCCACTTTTTAGAATGAGAATCTGTCAGGGCCCACCAGAAGTGACATCATGACCGGAAGAGACATCATCAAACAGGAAAATTTTTAACAATCCTAGGTGGCAATCCTACCCACACTTACCCAGGAGTAAGTCCCATTTACTATCATTGTTAAAAGCATATGTGGAGTAGCTTGTTAAAAGCATAGGTCTGTAACATTTCCCCAAATGCAGTCACATACCATGGCAGAATCAAGTCTAATATATTAAAAATAAAATATTGAAATGAACGGGGATTCACCTGAAATTGGCTCGCGACCCACCTAGTGGGTCCCGACCCACAGTTAAACACTGTTCTAAATTGCTTTTAGAATTGGATTGTCAGCATATATCAATATTCTTCTCAATATTCTTTTGTAGTGATGTAGAGGAAAGCATTTGAGGCGAGATTTTTAAGAAGAGAGAGAGGAGCAGCTGATAGGACTGGGCTTGAATTCTGGCAGCATTTTAATTATGAATAAATCTTTTTTTTTTTTTTTTAAAGGAATATTCTCAGTTCATCAAAAGTGATTCACCAGAATCTCCAGCAAACCCAAGGTCCCAAAAGCTTGCTTGAGTTTCCCTGGAGTCACTTCTAAGGTGTTCAAAATATTCCCTTGACAAAAGATTTGTTCATGATCGCAACACGCCGGAAATAAAGGTGCAAGTCCAATCTTATCAAGTGTAGGTTCCTTTGCCTTCTACCACAAGGGCTTGAAGGGCTGAAATTTGCTCCTTTAGCTTGTTGGTTAAGCTGTACATCAGAAGTGGGTCTTCAGGTGCTTTGGTCTTGGGAGACCAGGCAGATGGTGACCAAGCGGTGGGACATTTTCTGCAGTGGAAACTCAGCTCTGGGATAAGCTTCCCCATAGTTGCTTGCTTAGTGCCCACATGGATCGGCTTTCAGCATCAGACTATTGCAACTCTATTCCATCGGCTGTTCTTTGGGGTAGGTTTCAAGGTATTCCTCTCCAGGAAAGAATCTGTCCTTGCCCCCAGCGAGTTGCAGAAACGTTAGATCACCTCCTTTTTCATTGCCTAGCTTCATAGTGTGGCTAGGAGGAAATGCTTAGTTCTCCAATCTTAACTCCTCTTTTGAGGTCTCTGTTATATTGCAATTTCTTTTAGCCTCCACTGACCCTAACATCATTTTCCAGATAGCTACATTTATTTCACAAATAGTGGCATCCAACTTGAAGCGTGTCTCTACTTCTTGAAGTCTGTGCTTTATAATTGTTAATTTTAGTTTGGTATGTTATGGTTCTCTAGTCAGCTCTTCTAAGGTTTTTTTTTTCTCTTGTATATGTAAGTGTGTATGTATTGTAACTGTATGCCAATAAAGGTACTGAAACTACAGCATCAGACTAAAACTATCCTGTTCACCCAGGTTCTTCGCATACAATTGTTTTATAGCTGTGGGTTTCATGCTTCTACTATAGTTTCATTTGGCTATGTCCGAGACTTTCTTCTGTTTCATTCCCCTCTTCCATTTTGAATCCAGAAAGAAGGAAGAGCATGGGCGTATAGAGGTGCACGCCCCCTCTGCCAATCTTTTACCTGAGGCAACCATCCCAGCTGGCCTCGTGGAAGAACCGGTCCTGACTGAAAACAGAGCAAGCCCTCTGCTCTTTATTTGATCTAGTTTCTACTCATCTTCACGTTGTTTGTCATGCTCACTTATATTCACATGCACTCCTTCTTAACTAGCCGCCCTCTGTTCTCTCTCCACTAATCCAGGTTCCCCAAGGGTCGTTCCAGGATGAACTGGAGTGGTGCATCTCTCAGCTGGAAACCGGCCTCTTACGGCTTAACCCAACTCCAAAACAAGGTGATTAGGAGCCACTCTGAGTTCTAATTGAACTGAAGGACAGATTATTTCATGTGGTAAACAAAATAAAAGGATATTTGCTTTTTTCCTTAATGTACTGGCTTTACTCTAAATTCTCACCCGGTTCCCTTCCCATTGGCAATTGGTAAAGGACATCATTATTATCAGATCTGCAGACTCTTGATAACAATATGCTGAGCTCACAATATAGAAATATCCCAAGATGCCCAGTTCACCCATAAGGCTCCTCTCTGACCAAAAGCCAGCATCTAAAAATCCCTCTTAGAGAACAGGCTAACTGTGGTATGTTCACAAGGGTAAACAGAAAGTCATAAATAAGAGCCATAAACAAATAAAAGGGATGCATAGAGTACCAGATCCTTTGTAATGGATATATCTGTAAACAAATTGCCGATGCGTATCGAATTGCCCTCCTGAACATCCTGAGGATCAAGATGTTGATCTGATAACCAAGCCAAATGTTTGTGGGACTGTTGGTCTGTTATTTTTCCCATGCTTGCCATGGATGTGTTTTGCTCTCTTTGTGTGCTCTTTTGTCCCCCCTCCCCTACCTAGTCTATCCTATAAAACCATCATCATTGTAATTGTTCACCCGTCTCTCCACGTGTGTGTGTTTGTGGAAGGCCCCGTTTGCAAACGAGTAAAACGTTAGAAGTCCTTTGAATTCTCCTGTCGCCTGTTTGTTTGCTTCTCCAAAAATCCAAAGAACCGTGTGTGTGTTCATTCGGGAACACTCTGAATAAGGCTGCAGTCCTAACCACACTTTCCTGAGAGTAAGCCCCATTGAACAAAATAGGACTTACTTCTGAGTAGATGTGGTTAGGATTGTGCCCTAAGACTCTTGCAGCCAGATGAAGTGTTAGGACTGTCTTTAAGAGCAGCCCTACAGGGTAGGTGAGCTGAATCACGTGGCTGCTTTCTCTGTCATTGACCCTACAATGAGGTGTTCTGTGGGCACGAAAACAAATAGGACCGTCTAGCTGAATGGTGCAATGTGTTTTGCATTTTTTTTTTTACTGTTGCAACATGGAACCCAACCATGTGGAGGTATGTCTCCCCCCCCCAGCAGCTACCAAACTGCCAAGAACATGTAGTCTTGGGTGGTACATGAGTTCAAATCTTAATTCACGGACTCTGCCTTGGGGCAAGGCATTGTCCCGAAGCCTCGGTTCCTCGTATGTAAAATGGGACAAAGCTACAAAATGAGAGGACTCCTGTCTTATAGGGCTACTATAAGAGAGAACACAAGTAGGCTGCACATCAGAAATGTTGTTTAAAAAAAAATTGGGTTGTCCTACAGTAATAATGTGGTTGAACTATTTATTAATTTAAAAATGTATTAAATAAATGGATGCCTGCTGGTTTTATGAGTGGGTTCTTACTGCTCTGTGTATAATGTGTTTTGCTGCTGGTGTTTCTGAATCATCCCTGCTAACTGGGTAAGAGGCACTTTTTCAAGTGGCTGCTCCTCTTTTATTCAGCAGGGGGAGAGTAACTGGCCCTCCTCACCCCAGCAGTGTCTTTTTTCTAGTGGTTGTTTGCTGGTGTTCCTTTGCATCTTTTTTTATTGTGAGCCTTTTTGAGACAGGGAGCCATTAGTTATTTGATTTGCTCTTTAAAACGCTTTGTGAACGTGTCTTTGAAAAGCGGTATATAAATACCGTTGTTTTAAATACCGGCATTTAAACGATATATAAATACCGTCATCCCCTGGGGGCTGGGGGATAAGAATAGGCCCTCAGTTTGGCTGTACTTGTCGTAAGAGGCGACTAAACAGCCACTGGGTAGACGGGACTCGTCAGCCTGGGATGGCAGCTCATCTGAGAGAAGGAAAACTCTGATCCCAAACCTCCACTGCCTTGTGGCTACATCCAGTTATGGAAGAGGCTTCAGGAGTCAACCTCGAGGCAAAATCCGGAGCCGGATTCCCTGAGGCAGTTCATGGCTGAACACAGTCACGTTCTGGCAACTCCTGCGACGCCGCTGGAACCAACCGTATTTGGCCTCTGCCTTTCCATTGGACCATTTCAGCGACGTGGAGAGGGGGGATTTGCTGCATGGGTAACAGTCTATCCTCCATACCTACTTTACCCAGGCTTCACGGACTGGAGAGGACACTAACCACCACTCAGAGCGCGATACCATAGTCTTCTGAGACTGAAGGATGCCAACTGTATATAAATACCATTGACAATGTTTGTTTGGATTTTATATAGTATTTAATTTTTATTGTCTGTTTCATGTATTTTGGAAGCTGCTTTGGGTACCCATGTGGGAGAAAAGCAGGGTTAAAATTGAATTAAATAAATGTATTGAATACATTTTTACCCCGCTTTTCCCCCACCCTAGGCACCCTAGGCAGCTTGCATAAAATCAAACAACAGTTATTATAAAAAGATATAAAAATAATGCCTCAATAAAAAAGCAAAAAGCCAGAGGCAGAAGCAAAAAAAATCATAAAAGCAGCAGGAGTTGATAAAAATATAAGAACATAGAAATTTAGCAGCACAGAAAAAGGGAAGCATAATTGATAATAAAACAATAAAGACAGCCATCAAGGGCACCAATAAAAGCATAAGAACATAAGAAAGGCCCCCTGGATCAGGCCAAAGGCCCATCTAGTCCAGCTTCCTGTATCTCACAGCGACCCACCAAATGCCCCAGGGAGGACACCAGATAACAAGAGACCTCATCCTGGTGCCCTCCCTTGCATTGGCATTCTGACATAGCCCATTTCTAAAATCAGGAAGTTGTACATGCACATCATGGCTTGTAACCCGTAATGGATTTTTCCTCCAGAAACTTGTCCAATCCCCTTTTAAAGGCATCCAGGCCAGATGCCATCACCACATCCTGTGGCAAGGAGTTCCACAGACCAACCACACACTGAGTAAAGAAATATTTTCTTTTGTCTGTTCTAACTCTCCCAACACTCAATTTTAGTGGATGTCCCCTGGTTCTGGTGTTATGTGAGAGTTTAAAGAGCATCTCTCTATCCACTCTGTCCATCCCCTGCATAATTTTGTATGTCTCAGTCATGGCATCAAGGGCACCAATAAAAGCAGATGTAAATTTAAAAAAAACAAAAAAACCCAAACACAATACAAAAGTACCCTACGCCAAAACACCCAACAGACATAAATGCCAGACTAAATAAATAATTTGTAACTGTATGTGTGTTCTGTGCTTTCCTTCCAATTCTGGAGAGCAGCCGACGAGACGCGGCAGGTCCTGGGGGTGCTGCGTTCCCGCAAAGCTCCCTTCGTGAAGAAGCGGCAGGTGATGCAACAGGTCTTTGGGGACTACCGGCTTAAGATGGCAGAGGAGAGGAAGAGAGCAGCAAAAGCAGGTGAGGTGGGAACGTAACCAGCGTCTGAAATACACAGGAGCATAGGAAGCTGCCTTCTCCCCAGGTCGGCCCATTGGTTCATCTAATTCAGTAGCTACCCTGACGGGAGGCAAATCTCCAGGGATTCAGGGCCCAGTCCTTTCCAACTTTCCAGCTCCGGTGTAGCCACAATGCAGCCCTGTGGTAATGGAACACATGTCCCCATACCTTGAGAAGGCCCTAGTGATTGCCCTTCCACCGCAGGATGCAGTGCAGACACCCTTAGCACAACCGCACAAGCACCAGAAAATTGGATAGGATTGGGCTATCCTCTCAGTCTCTCCCAGTCTCTCCTGCCTAGATGTGTCAGGAATTGAGCCCCAAGACCTTCTGCATATAAAGCAGTAGCTCTGCCACTCGGCTACAGTGTACTCCGTGAAGGAGGGAACTAAATATTTGGCTTTCCTTGGTGTGATGTCCCATGTAATGTTTTGATTTGGCATAGCACCAAAACAATGAGGACTAGTCACCTACCTGAAATGCCAACTCTTCTGTTCCCTGCAGCAATGAAGACTGGGAAGGTACAAATTCAACCAGGAGATGCTCTCTCTGCGGGCAGCGTGGTGTACAGGAAGCAATCTGGCCAGCCCCCTGAGACACTGAGATCATGGTTTGCACCATCCGATAATAGCTTTCAGTTTGAGTTTGATCTTTCTGAGAGAGCCCTGGAAGAAATCAGTGGAACCGCAGGGGTGGATGCCTCTGAAGAGCAGACCGCTGGTGGTCCTTTTCTGCGGGATGATGAGAATGGGAGACAGGACCTTTCCACTGGAGCAGAAAAGTCTGGGTTTGCTTTCAACTTTGTCATCCCCAACAGTCCCTCCTTTCTTTCTTATGAGTCGGATCCAGGTTTTGTGGCTGCAGCGGAAGGTGTGATAGATGTGGATTCCCCATCCAGCAAAGCCACAGTGGTAGATAATTCAACCTTCCTGAGCCCCAATAGATCAGACGCAGTAGGTGGAACCAGACAAGATGGTGAAGAATGCCCTGCGCAAGGGGTTCCTTCATTGGAGGCTGCCCAAGCAGGTACGGTGCCCTGTGGCTGCATGTTTTAATCCAGTCTTGGAAATGATGCACTCCTGCTCGCTTGTGGCGAGTTGACTCCAGGTGAGGAAACCTGGCAAAGGTTGAATCTCTTCCATGTAAGTGGCAAGTGACTACATGGGAGATCGGTCTGGGTAATGGTTTTAATTGATAAGGGCATGATTTTTAATCGCCCATGTTGAGTTAAAGGCACACTTCTTTGCATTGGGGGACTGTTCTGTTTGTGTTGTGTTGCTGTGATAGGGAAAGAAAAAGGCACACTTCTTTGCATTGGGGGACTGTTCTGTTTGTGTTGTGTTGCCGTGATAGGGAAAGAAAAAGTGAACATGGATTTCCTTCTAACAAGGAGTGGTAGCTTCTGGCTTATTAAATCATGGTCTTGGCCTTCAGTGCCTCAAAACACCAGGGTTTTAAATTATGTGTGTTTTAAGACCATTGCAGAGAGATCTAAGTCCAGGGGTCTCCAGACTACAGCTCAGGGGTCACATCCAGCCCGCCACAAGATTTTTATCTGGCCCACAGCAACTTGTTTTGTGTTTGTTTTTCTGTAAGCGCATCTGCTATTGTTTGACATTTTTACTCATTACATTTCTTTTCTCCCTTTGAGCACAGCATTGTTTCTTTGTAATTGTCTCATTTCTCTTTTGTTTTGAATCATATCATGCTGACAAAAAAGATCCAAGTAAAACTTAATGCATTCATTTAAATTTCATTTTATTATTTATAAAACTGATTTTTTTTTTTTTGCCTGCCAAAATGTATAAAATATACAATGTAACTGAGAAGTTTGGAGACCCCTGTCTTACAGCCCAATCCTATGCATGTCTACCTTTGGATATCACCAGCCATCAGTAGTTTAACTAGTATTTTAAAAAAAACACAATTTCTACACAAACAATACAGAGATACCTTTCTTAGTCCATCAAAGTATTGTTGATCAACTAGATTTTATTTGCTTTTTTTTTTAATTCTCCAAAGTAATACAAAATGGAACTTAGGCTTCATTCTCTATCATCACATCCAGACTGATTCTTAGTAAAGGAATACAGAAATAACATTGGCTTCAGTAGCCTTGAATTACTTGTTGTTCTAGAAACTCTTAAAGAATCCCCAGCTTCATTTAAATATATTCCCCCTTTTCTGTCCTTCCTTCATCTTATTGTAATGGTTAAATCCTAAAGCTTTAATGACCTTTTATTCAGGAATGAGCCTTTGTTTTCATTATTTATTTAGCATAAATTCCTCTTCCAGCCAGGTGGAATAGACGCTGTACATGTTCTCTTGTTGTGGTGTCTTGCCAATAGATCAGATCTGCAAATGTCCTTAAATATAATTAAGTTTAGAAGTATAAATGTCCTGCAAATGTCCTGAACTATGAATAATGGTTAGAAGGCAGGTGATTGATCAGCTAAACATCCTTTCATAATTGACAGTCTTAACAGAGACTAAAGAATCAACTGGAAAAGAAACAAAGCCCATAGCAGGAGCTGGTGAATCAAGCAAGAAGAAAAAGAAGAAAAAATGCCAACCCTCCAAGGTAGAACCAAGTGTCAGTGTCAATGGAGAGAGCAAGCACCCTGGGAAAGGCACATTGGACCAAGCTGAGACGTGTCAGGTATGTCAAGGCTGCTTGTTCCCTTGTGACTGGGAGCAGTGTGTGACTTGAAATATCAGTTCCAATATCAGTCTGTTGCCATCAGTCTGGTTTACCGCAATGGTGTCAATTGGCCAAGTAATTCCCCTTGTAAAAATATGAAGGGAAGGGGAAAAAAAATAAAGAAGGGAAAAGACTGCTGCGTCTGGAATTCATACATTGGGCCCTTTTTCACACACTTCTTGGGCCAAGCCCAGCTTTGCCACCTGCACACGTAATGTGTGAATGCGATACGCCAGGGAGACGCAACAGGGATCCAGGATTGGCTGCAGCTTAAGCCACCTGAAACCGTGTAAGTCTGAAACTGTGACTTACAAAGAGCACCTGGGATGGATCCTGTGGGTGAGCATATGCTATGAAAAGACAGGCTTTTGGCTGCATTCAGCAACCATGTTTATCACTGGACCATTCTGAATGAGCCCAGAGGGCCAAATCACCACCCTCCATCTCCTTTTCAAAGGAGATGAACCTCCTTTGAAGGTTCAACCTGCATGTCACTTTTGTCCGCACTACATTTCTGCAGCCCAAACAGGAATGCAAGCTGAAAGCAAGACCTCAAAAGTATCTGTTCCATGGTAATAACTTCCAGAGAAGAGGCCCTGTTAATCTGTAGCAACGCAAATTTTTTTTTTTTAATGGACCGTGGTCCGTTTCATCAGATGCATGAAATGAAATCCTCGAGCCATAAATTAGAAAACAGGAGTGTTAAACGGTAGGGAATGCAAGTGGCTTAATCTCCGGACAATCGTGAAACAATGCAAGTTTATTGTGTACCTTGATACTTCACAATAGTGGCGATAGGTGTTGACATCCTCCTAGCAGTGCTGATTTAATCATCTCTGCAATATGATGGAAAAGGTGGGTTCTTAATCGGGCCAGAGATAATGGAATGAAACATCCTTATAAATCCTAAATAGGCTGTGTCTTGCTCTGATCCTCCTTTGCTGTTGTAGAATGGGCATTTTTAGGTCTGCAGCAGAATGTCCATACCAAATTATGCAGGGGATGGACAGAGTGGATAGAGAGATGCTCTTTACACTCTCACATAACACCAGAACCAGGGGACATCCACTCAAATTGAGTGTTGGGAGCGTTAGGACAGACAAAAGAAAATATTTCTTTACTCAGCGTGTGGTTGGTCTGTGGAACTCCTTGCCACAGGATGTTGTGATGGCGTCTGGCCTGGACGCCTTTAAAAGAGGATTGGACAAGTTTCTGGAGGAAAAATCCATTACGGGTTACAAGCCATGATGTGTATGTGCAACCTCCTGATTTTAGAAATGGGCTATGTCAAAAGGCCAGATGCAAGGGAGGGCACCAGGATGAGGTCTCTTGTTATCTGGTGTGCTCCTTGGGGCATTTGGTGGGCCGCTGTGGGATACAGGAAGCTGGACTAGATGGGCCTATGGCCTGATCCCGTGGGGCTGTTCTTATGTTCTTATGTCCTACCTGGTTAAAATGCTCTTCCACTGGTTTCTGAACCTGGGTGTTAATTATGTCAGCTTTGTGCTTGTTTATCCCTTTTTACAGAGGTTGACCTGTTTGTCCGATGCTGACGGCAGGTGCTGCAGGGCCTCGCGGTGGCCGTCCTAACGGTCTTCTCTCTCTTCTTCTGTCCTGACTCCTTTCATGCAGCAATCTGAGGAACAGTTAAAGAGGGAGGTGGACTGGTGCGTGGAACAGCTGGAGCTTGGCCTGAAGACTCAGAAATCCACTCCAAAGCAGAGTAAGTCTGTTTGTTGGGGAAGACAAGTGGGAACAAAGCTGGAGACGAATGAATGCGGGAATATTAAAGGTGGGAGGGTTTCGGGTGGTTATCTATGTGTTTATTTTCAAGATTTATATACCAGCCTTCAAAAAATATTTCCAAAACAATAACATCCTAAATAGAGGGACCCTGTACCTGCAGATCTGGGGGGGGGGGGCATGCTCATGGACCCTCTCCACACCCAATATCATTCTTTAAAGGCTAAGTGTTCCTTGCTTTAAACAGGACGCTATAACCATTCAAGTGTTCATGCTATTAGCATAAACATTCAGGCCGCTATTAATACAGGCGTCCCTTTTATCCGTGGTTTCCATATTCATAGGGGGAGTGGATCCTCCACAGATATGGGGGCACACCTGTACACAGTAAAGCAAGCATTGCTAGAGAAGACACAATTTTCTTCTGGATAAGAAGGAAGTACAACTTGATCTCAACCGCTCATTAATAGGGGCTATGTCGCATCTCTGTTCTGTATAGCCCCTAGCGCACGTTTGGCCTTAGAAAAGATGCTGTTGGTATTAAGGACCATATGAATTAGTTAGAGGGGCTGGTGGGAGAGTGTCTGCTTTGCCTGCAGAAGGTCCCAGGTTCAATCCCTGCCAGCATCTTCAAGTAGGGGTGGGAAAGACAATTCTAGGCTAGATGGTCTGACTCGGTAGACAGCCCTTCCTAACTATGTGGGTTGCTTAAGCCCTGAAGCAGGCAACCAAAGGAACTGTAGATCTGTTCTTAACACATTTCTGTTTTTTGAGGGGTGAGCAATAACTAACTTAAGCCTCCCCCTTCTCCATGGCCTTATTCCCCCCCCTTCTAATTCTGAGATGGAATGTGCCTATAGGTGGACTACTAGACTATCTTTACCACATTGTGTTGAATCCAAAGAAAGTTGGTCATGACTAAGCAAGTAATTCCCCTTGTTGAAATCGATGAGAAAGTCATGGCTGGCTAACTGAAGCCCATTTCAGTGGGATGTGATTACAGCTAACTTTCTTTGAACGCAGCCCAAGGTTGACCCAAGCGTAACACTACAAGGTGTATCATACATTTTTTGGAGTCCTTATCTTGTGTGTTTATGTGACATATGCCGTCTTCTTTGGTTCAGAGGATGAAGCACTAAGGGCCATCAAAACGTTGCGCAGCGGGAAGGCTGCGCTGCCTAAAAAGCGACAGATCATGCGTGCCATGTTTGGTGATTACAGGACAAAAATGGCTGAGGAAAGACGGAAGCAACTGAAGCTCATGCAAGCAGGTAGGGAAGTCAAACTTGCACTCGGGACCTGGGTAAGAATTTGGAAGACTGCAGTTATGCTTCCGAATTTCCAAAGCCATCACCCCTTTTCTCATTGTCCTTATTAATGTTGTCACTGCTCCATCCGTATATGTGGTGGTTTACAAGGAATAAAAACAGCATTTCTCTGCCCCAAGGTGCTTACAAATTGGCTGTTGACACAAGGGAGACAACAGAGTTGCAAGGGGGGTGGAGGCTGGGGTAAATGGGGTAGGTAAGGTTTCAGCTTAGTTGCAGTGGGGATTAGGGACAAGATTCTCTTAAATAATACAGATAAGTGTAAAGGGTGATTTTCATCTTTTAGCAGGCTAGGGTAGAAGAGCATGTAGGGTAGGTGAGAGGACTAGAAATGGGAAGCCCTTGTTTGGTACAATTGGGTGAGAGTGTTGAAAAGTCACAAAATATGGAAATGGCCATAGAAATTGGCTACTGGATCTCTGCTTTCCTTAAAAAAACAAAAACAAAAAAAACACCAACCAAATTTCTACTCCTTATGTTTAGGGGGGAAAAGATGCTTGAAAATATATGGCCAGTGTGCTGATAAAACTTCTGAAACCAGAAGAGCTGCAGCTGAAACAAGATTTAATAATAATAATAATAATAATAATAATAATAATAAATACAGGTATTTCTATACCACCTTTCTTGGTCCTCAGATTTCTCCTTAGACTTTATTCAAGGCGGTTTACATAGGCAGGCAATTTAAATTCCTGTAGGGATTTTTACAATTTGAAAGAAGGTTTCTGTCTTTCAAGAAACCACAACATTCAGATGTTTCTTTCTTGATCTGGCCGCACATTCTGGCCTCCATCCTCCCACGCCAGATGGAATAGCTTGGCTCAGCTTGTCAGCTGCTTCAAGGTCGCACGGTGCCGGTGACCTCGAACTGGCGACCTTCAGATGTTATCTTCAGGCAAATGGAGGCTCAACCCTCTAGACCAGACCTCCTGCCCAGAGGGTTGGAGGGTTTATAGAGGGTTGGAGGGAAAGGGAAGAGAGCAAAGAGAAAAATATGCATATTCTGGTACCAGCTCCTTTCCCCATTAGTTACTGAGATTTTACTTCCAGTCCTGCTCAGCTTGGTGAACTTGACTCCAATGCTATGCTTGAGGTTTCTTGTTTGCTAGCCATGCAAATAGATATGAGACAAAGATGGGGATTGGTGTAATGGTTGCGGATGTCACAAAGGCTCGGATTTCTCTCTCATGCAGAAGGTGGCTGTTCTGTTTCTGCATTCAGTTTCTGGAGGGGAAGGAGCATTTTAGGAATTAAAAGCCCAATCCTATGTATATCTACTCAGAAGTAAGTCCCATTGTAGTCAATGGGGCTTACTCGCAGGTAAATGTGGACAGGCCTGCAGCCTAAGACTGCAGGTTCCCAAAATGCAGTCATTTGCCTTTCCTTGCTTGGAGATTGCCTCTCTCCCACCTATGCCAGCAAAGCACTGCAGAAGGAGGTGATTAGATGAACTCATTGTGGATAGGGCATTATGATGGCTTTTGAGTGCTCAGTGGACATCCTTTAATTCCTCTCTTTTAAGCTTCAGCAGCGGCTCGTATCACAGAAGTGACCGAAGACACCCTCAAGAAGAGCAGCCAGGTTTTCAGGAAATCTGCGGAAGCCACCAGAAGAGGCCAGACACAATCCTCCTCCACTTGCCCTGGGACAGCCAGTCCTTGCTCTTTTGTGCTTACGCCTTCCCAGGAAGTGTTCTGCTTTAACTTTTTCTAAGAGAGCTTGTTGGACGCTTGGGGACTTGGTCAGGTGCTGAAAAATGTGGGCAGAGCTTGCCGTTCTTTGTTTTTTAAAAAAATTTTGAGTTGCCAAAAGGCCTTTATACCCAGAAACTGTTGTGAGGCTGAATAGCACAAAAACCTAAAGTGCCTTTTTGGGGAGGCTGGGTCACACAGGTGTGGTATAAGACAACTGCTTCCCCATTAACTCTGCTGTTATAAATGACAGCTTGATGCAGTAGAGTCTTTTGATCTCTCCCCTATACATTTGGGAAATGATGGCAGTGTGGGGGGAAAGAAATATGGAAAATAGCAAAAAGTCACTTCCCTTGTAGTATAAAATAGGGAAAGTGCTTCTTGTGTCATCATCGGAGATCACTTTTTGCCTTGTTTATTGCTTCCTCTGTTCTTGGAGCTACAGGGCAGCTTTTGAGTGTGTGTAGCCATCTGATCAGAAAGCTACTCTGATCTGCTCTTCTGCCTCTAATAGCAGTTTGATCTGCATTGATTGGCCAATGAAATGGTTGCTCATTAATCATGTTTTGTGCTAATTCCTGCAGAACAGCTGGCATTAACAGCACCACTTCCAAAGCTAGCCACACTGACGCACAAACCGCGCCTTTCTGTAAGGCGAAAAACCTTAGGGTAGGAAAGTTGACTCGAACAACTTGCATCATGCCTGAGAACATTTTGCATCATGTTCACTGTCGCTTGCCATATTTTGAACCGGGGAAAGAGTTGGAATCTCCTGGGAAGAAATCAGCTGCTGAACATGACTTAGGATAAGTGTACATGTTGAAATGCCGGAGTTCATTGTAATGTGTCCGTCCGTCCCCCCCTCCATGTCTCAACAAGACAGTACAGCAGCGTTTCCCAAACTTATCTAGCTTGAGACACCCTCACAACCTGGCAGGAAGTGGTGATGACATGGAACATGTTATGCGGTGATGTCACTGCCACTTATTTCCACGTTCAGAGGATGTCACAAGCCTCAAAGTAGCAGTCAGAGGATCAGGGTGGGTAGGAGGGCTTTTCCCAGCATGCAATTTTTGTGCCCCGTTGCGCTGAGCCAGGCAGCCTTGTGATGGGGACTGTTGCTGTACAACACACACAAAAATAAACTTTAAATTTTTTCATCAGTCTTTTCTTCACCTGCCACTTATTTCTGCCTTGGAAACTGATTACACTCTGCTTAAAGATCAAATAGAAGAGGTATAATTGAGTGCTCGCTTGTGCAGTTTTACTCAGAAGTAAGCCCCAGACCTGATAGGTTCCTTGGTTGTTAAGTTGCGTATGGAAAACCACTTATAAAATTATCATTGGGTCGTTTCTAGGTATGGTAAGACATTTCAACTTTTATCTGCATCGCCAGATAAATCTAGTCGAGACACGGGAAGCTTCACTTTCATTGCTTAGATGGGCAAGAAGGATCAACCATCCAAAAGTTGCTGGAGTTGTCCAGCTCACAAGCTGAGAGTATACAACAGAGAAGGGACAGCAGGTACTTTGACACAGTCTCTCCCCCTTCAGCCTTGGCACTCTCATCTGTAACAAAAAACCTCTGGCAGGGGCAGTGAAATGCATTCCACCCCCTAGCTGCCCAAAAGATGCTGGGACTCGAAAACAGGACTCCCAGCCAAGCCTTCTCCTTTCACTTGACTCTCTATTTCCATGTTGCCCCTTTGGGCCAACCCCTATGAAACGATGGACTATTTCCACCATCCTGCTGCCAGGATTGGTTAAGGATGTGGGTGGATTGGTGTATTCTGATAGGTCCCTTGGCTGTTAAGTGGTGTATGGAACAGCTGATTGGATCTGAAGGGGGGGGCATGGATGTAACAGAGGCAGAACAGCATTTAGAAGGGAGATCTTGAATCATCAGCTTCCCAGACAGGTGAACATCCATCATCCAAGATCATCAACCATCCATTTGGACTGATTTCACTCTCCCATCAAGAGAGAAATTCAGCACCTTAATCTCCGTACCTACTGATTTTTGTTTACAAACGGGGAGAAAATCTATAGCTCTGCAATTAATGTGAAAAGTTTTTTTCTTTTCTGAATACTTTTGTAGATTCCTCAGAAGCCAAAATATTCTAGAGCAGCAAAGAGTGACCCTCCTCTGTTTGACTGGAAAAGGAGCCTACAACAATTGAAGTGTGATCATTGCAGGTTGTTTGGGGGTCAGAGAAAAAGGGCTTCTTGTCTTGCATTTACCTGTGAAGAGCTGGGGGAAAACAGTTGTATGATAGGAAATTTGAAAAATTTCCTGAAAGAAGACCTGGTAATTCTGAATTCCATCCTTCAACCTTACACAATATTTCAACGCAAGCTGCTTCTATCCTGAACAAATAATTTCAGCAAGGAACAGCCAGGAAAAAACGTACTAGGCTAGTGGGGTGTAGGAAGAAAGCTTCTTTCATTGGGTAACAACATATAGAAACAATTATTTTTATGTGATTTTTCTGACACTCAAAAGAGCTGATTTTCTTTGTGTTAACTGCTGTTGAATGAGAATTAGGGTAGAAGCAACTTTGTACGTCCTACATATTTAGCTATTAGTTACTGGATTCATTTGAAGCTTGGTATTTCCCATTGAAACAGATTTTTGCTTTAGCTGGATATTGACAATTGTTGCATTTGGGACACTGAAAACGGCTACTCGACCCATCGCAAGCTTTGTTCTGCCATAGCAGTATCTGACGTATCCACTGCTGGTAGTATCCAAGTGCTAAGATGGATGAAACCTGGGTGGCCTATTTGTGTATGGTATTATTAGTCTTGGTCCTGATTTTGATGAAGCAGAAGCCGGACGATGAAATCAAGGAAGCAAAAGATAAGGGAAGTAGCTCGGTCCCAACCACGTACTACAGTGGCAGCTCCGGAAGGCCTCACGAATACAGCGAGGAAGAGATCGCGGCGTCCATGGAGCGACTCACGGGTGTCTTGTTCAGCGCGGATGCCCGGAGAAGGGATCCCCACCACGAGCACCACGGCCCTTCGTCGGGGAAAGAGGTAGGGCATTCTCAGCCTCAAGTGGAGTCGCAGCAAAATCCAGGTACTGTACAGGGCCCCCAAAATATTTGCAAGTCAGCGCAACGTGGGATATTTGTCATGCTTTGCCCTGCAGAAATAGATGTGTAAGGTATAAAGTTTGGGAGTGGTGGAACGTACACCGTCTGTATCTGTTTCAGCAGAGCAATGCAACCTTGTAATTCAACCAGGAGACGGTTGGGGCGGGAGGGGGGTCATCACAAGATCCCTTGGCACAGATTCATTACCCCTTGAAGCAGGTTTAATGACTGTCATGGCTTTGGCAGGCTAAGAACTGATTTTCCCCACAACGCTCCATCTCAATGTTCTCCAGAACTTTTCCCCGTATCTCAATGTTCCCCATATCTTTCCCCCACTCTTTAGGCCTGGTCAGAGCCCCCTTCCCTATCAAGCACCCAGCAGCGGCATGGCAAGGCACCACCACCCCTGCACCACCCCCTGGGCTGCAACCTGACTCTCCCCCTGCCGGTGCACAGAGCAGACTGTAACCCAACCGCTCCCAAGCAGTTTCCTACCCTGACGGCACACTCTTCCTTTGCCTTTAGTGCTCCCATTTCTGCTGCCCTTCTAGCTCACCTCTCTACTCCTCTGCACTTGTTCCACTTTCAGAAGGCAGAAGAGTGGGATGAACGAGGAAGAGGAGCATGCAGACACTGCCAACAGCTAAGGGAGGGACTCTGGCAGTGAAGTGGGCAGCGGAGGCAGCCAACAAGGGCAACCAGAACTGGGGGACATCCACTCAATTTGAGTGTTGGGAGAGTTAGAACAGACAAAAGAAAATATTTCTTTACTCCGCGTGTGGTTGGTCTGTGGAACTCCTTGCCACAAGATGTGGTGATGGCAACTGGCCTGGATGCCTTGAAAAGGGGATTGGACAAGTTTCTGGAGGAAAAATCCATTACGGGTTACAAGCCATGATGTGTATGTGCAACCTCCTGATTTTAGAAATGGGCTATGACAGA